>NC_071559.1:0-37731 GCF_026979565.1 Vidua chalybeata
TTTGGGGTGATCAGCAGCGCCCAGAACTGAGAGGTTTGGGGTGATCAGCAGCACCCAGATCTGAGAGGTTTGGGGTGATCAGCAGCGCCCAGAATTGAGAGGTTTGGGGTGATGAGCAGCGCCCAGATCTGAGAGGTTTGGGGTGATCAGCAGCACCCGGAATTCAGAGGTTTGGGGGTGATCAGCAGCACCCAGCCCCCAGAACTGAGAGGTTTGGGGGTGATGAGCAGCACCCAGCACCCAGAATTCAGAGGTTTGGGGGTGATGAGCAGCCCCCAGCACCCAGAATTGAGAGGTTTGGAGGTGACAGCACCCGGATCGATCTCACCAGGAAATCCTGGCTCCAGGCATCCCCCTCTGCCTTGCAGGGGCATTCCGGGGCAGGAATTCCAGCTCCCCCTGCCCTTCCCGGGGCAGGAACGGCCCCGCTGGGCTCGGGGAGTGGGGAAGGGCAATTCTCCAGCTGTCCCCGCGGGGTGGGAGTCAGCTGTGCCACCCCGGCCCCGGGGGCTGGGAGGATCCCAAAATAACCCCCCCTGCAGCCCTGGCAACCCCAAACATGTTTACAGCCCGCGGCCCCCCCGGCGCACGCGCTCCGAGCTGCTCGGGGATTTCGGGTGCCCTCCTCGCTGCCCTCGGCAGCTTTGCCTGCATGCAAACAGGAAAAATGGGGAAAAGGGAGGAAAAAGGGAGGGAAAAGGGGAAAAAGGGGGGAAAGGAGGAAAAAGGGGAGGGAAAAGGAGGAAAAAAAGGAGGGAAAAGGGAGGAAAAGGGGGGGGAAAAGGGAGGAAAAAAGAGGAAAAAAGGAGGAAAAAGGGGGAAGAAGGGGGAAGGGAGGAAATAGGGGAGGGAAAAAGGGGGGAAAGGGGGGAAGGAGGAAAAAAGGAGGGAAAAGGGAGAAAAAAGGGAGGAAAAAGGGAGGAAAGGAAGAAAAAGGGGGAAAAGGGAGGAAAAAGGAGGGAAAAGGGCAGAAAAAGGGGGGGGGAAAATGAGGAAAAAAGGAGGAAAAAGGGATTTAGGGCATAAAAAATGGGGCTAGTGTTAGCTACAGAGGGAAGGAAGCAGCTGCTGGGGCAAATCGTGAAGTCACCCCAGGACATTCCCCCGTGCCAGCCCTGCTGTCCCTGCTCTGCTGGCCCTGTCCTGGATTCCCATCCCATCCCTGCCCTGGATCCCCATCCCAGCCCTGTCCTGGATCCCCATCCCAGCCCTGCCCTGGATTCCCATCCCAGCCCTGTCCTGTATCCCCATCCCAGCCCTGTCCTGTATCCCCATCCCAGCCCTGCCCTGGATCCCCATCCCAGCCCTGCCCTGGATCCCCATCCCAGCCCAGCCCTGGATCCCCATCCCATCCCTGCCCTGGATCCCCATCCCAGCCCTGTCCTGTATCCCCATCCCATCCCTGCCCTGGATCCCCATCCCAGCCCTGTCCTGGATCCCCATCCCAGCCCTGTCCTGTATCCCCATCCCAGCCGTGCCCTGGATCCCCATCCCAGTCCTGCCCTAGATCCCCATCCCAGCCCTGCCCTGGATCCCCATCCCAGCCCTGTCCTGGATCCCCATCCCAGCCCTGTCCTGGATCCCCATCCCAGCCCTGCCCTGGATCCCCATCCCAGCCCTGCCCTGGATCCCCATCCCAGCCCTGTCCTGGATCCCCATCCCAGCCCTGTCCTGGATCCCCATCCCAGCCCAGCCCTGGATCCCCATCCCAGCCCTGCCCTGGATCCCCATCCCAGCCCTGTCCTGTATCCCCATCCCAGCCCTGTCCTGGATCCCCATCCCAGCCCTGCCCTGGATCCCCATCCCAGCCCTGCCCTGCTCTGAAGGACGTTCTGGGAAAAGCAGGCACGAGGTCAGGCTGGATCCCCATGAATCACCCCGCTCGGAATTACCAGGATTCCAGCATTTCCATATTAACATGAGGAATTGTCGGAATTACCCATAAGCAGCAGGCTGGAACAGCCAGAGGAGGAAGCAGCCACCTTTATATGTCATTTGTGGGAGATTGTGGGAGATTAAATTTAAATACATTGTTGTTTGCCTTAATTGCTTGTTTGAAGCCGATTTTAGGGCTGTGTGATTGAAGGGCTCACACCATTAAGTGCTCAAACACAGCTAATACATTTTATAAATGGCCTGCACAATTTCACAGGCAAAGAAGTTTCAGATAAAAAGCAGTCCCCAAAAAAAAAAAAAAAAAAAAAAAAGGAAAAAAAAAAGAAAAAAAAAAAAGGAAAAAAAGAAAAGGCAAAAGGAGGAAGTTCACCTGAAAGAGGGGAGGGGAAGGATCTGGGTGAGGCTCGTGTCACAATGACCAGAAAGGTGGAAAACCCTAAATATGTGTTTTTAAATCAGCAGGAATTCCATCATCCCCCAGTGTCCAACAGATCCCACTAAACCAGGAGGAATTCCATCATCCCCCAGTGTCCAGCAGGTCCCACTACATCAGCCCCAGCAGCAATTCCATCATCCCCCAGTTCCTCCCAGTACCAAGTGCCAGGGAGCCCCCGAGCTCAGCTTTGGGACGGCACCGTTCTCCCTGGAAATTTCAGGAAAAGGGGATGGGAGCAGCATTTTCCCTGGAAATTTCAGGAAAAGGGGATGGGAGCAGTGTTCTCCCTGGAAATTTCAGGAAAAGGGGATGGGAGCAGCGTTCTCCCTGGAAATTTCAGGAAAAGGGGATGGGAGCAGCATTTTCCCTGGAAATTTCAGGAAAAGGGGATGGGAGCAGTGTTCTCCCTGGAAATTTCAGGAAAAGGGGATGGGAGCAGTGTTCTCCCTGGAAATTTCAGGAAAAGGGGATGGGAGCAGTGTTTTCCCTGGAAATTTCAGGAAAAGGGGATGGGAGCAGTGTTCTCCCTGGAAATTTCAGGAAAAGGGGATGGGAGCAGCGTTCTCCCTGGAAATTTCAGGAAAAGGGGATGGGAGCAGTGTTTTCCCTGGAAATTTCAGGAAAAGGGGAGGGGAGCAGTGTTCTCCCTGGAAATTTCAGGAAAAGGGGATGGGAGCAGTGTTCTCCCTGGAAATTTCAGGAAAAGGGGATGGGAAGGTGAGGCTGGAGGAGGACGAGCCTCCCTCATCCCCTCATCCCAGGAAGCTCCGCAGCCGCTCCAGGGAGGAGGAATTCCCGCAGGGCACGGGAAGAAGCCCATCCCAAAATAGCATTTTGGGGACCATCTCCCGTCACCTGTCACATTCCCAGCTGCTCCAGAGGAGGAACTCGGGAGCCTCCAGGCCCCGCAGGGCTACGGGTTTATCCCGTGGGAGCGGAATGGGGGCACAGCCCAGGGGAGGCCGTGGCACAGGAAGCAGCCCCGTCCCGGGCGGGCTCTGCTGGGAGCTGGGAGCTCATGGCCGGGGTTTGCAGCCTGCAGATCCCGGGGGCTGCTTTCCCCCCGGGATCTCCTGGAACGGCGGCTCGGAGCGCTCTGGCTCCGGGATCAACCGGCCCCAGCCCCGTTACACCAAAACCCCATTAAACCCCAAAGCAGCCAAACCCCATTAAACCCCAGATCAGCCAAAATCCCATTAGAACCCAAAGCCAAAGCAGCCAAGACCCCATGAAACCCCAGAGCAGCCAAACCCCACTAGAGCCCGAGCCCGAAGCCCAGGCAGGCCGTACCTGTCCGCAGCCCGGGGCGCCGCACACGAAGGGCCGGTCGTCACCCATCCTGCAGCAGCCTGGGGAGCAGAGAAGGGAGAGAAATCCTTAATCAGCCCCAAAAACCCCCAAAGCACCAGCGGGAGCTGCCCCTCTGCTGGGACGGCGGTTATCGGATGGGAATTGTCCCGGCCCAGCTTTAGGGTCTGGCTGGGTTTTTACAGCTGGAAGGGAAATTGGGAAGGTGTGGGAGCTTCCCCGGGCTCCAGCAGCACCCAGAGGTGTCCTGCAGCTCGGTGTCACCTCCCTCAGCTCGGTGTCACCTCCTGCACGGTGGGGACAATGCCCAGCCCTGCGGAGGGGCAGCAGCACAGCTCCCCCAGCACGGCCCCACTCGTCCCCCCTCGGTGTTTTCGGGGTCAGGGAACATCCTGGGACCCGCGGGGATCCTCAGAGCCGGCCCTGGGCCAGCCCAGGAATCCCCCCCACACACAAACAAATCAGCAGGGACAGTGGCAATCCACGGAAAACAAAGTGCAGGCGAGCAGCCATCAAATAAATCCACGGCCTCTCTCTGCACCGGTTATATTTTCAATGGGAGAGAACTAAAATTTGTCATTTAATTAATTAAGGGATTATAGGAGTGGTGCTCCGTTTTACAAGGCAATAATCGGGCTCCCCAGTGGGTAAACTACAAGGCTGATGGCAGGGGCAGTTTATCACGGATTACAGCCAAGGATAACAAAACACTCACTCCTATTATGCTACAAGTGAAGCTGTTCTCATTAATAAAAAATAAGAGTAAATAAAGTAAAAGCCTCCCCCCGCCCAGTCTCTAACTCGAGAAGCGACGGCTCCCTCCACGCACTGGTATTTTCACAGCAGGATTTCACAAAGCTGTGCTAAAGCAAGTGCTGTCCCCTCGGGGGGCTGCTCCGGGGGGCTCCCAGCACCTCCTGCTCCGAGCTGGGACGGGCTGGAATGCCAGCGAGGGACCCGGGGCTGCACGAGAAGGGTTTGCACTCTTGGGTTGGTATTTTTAGGAGCTGTGTGAGAAAGAGCTCCAAGAATGCGGCAGGGGGAGCGGCAGGAGCTTCTGCTCCCCGGGAAAGGAATCAATGAGCTGCTCAAAATGAAGGAAATTGGTGATTTTCTGTTCCTCCCCCCAGTCACAGCAGCAAGACCCAAAGGCTGGCGAGAGAGAAGCTGTGATCCCACAAAGCAGGAGGCAGAGAGTACTGGGCTGGGGCTGGATTTGGGGCTGGATTTATGGAGCCAAACCCCGGGGCTGTGCAAACAGGAATGGGGATAAATGTCCCTGTCACCAACAGGAATGGGGATAAATGTCCCTGTCACCAGTGGCACGGGCTGGCAGCCAAAGCCCTGCCCGGCCCGGGGGAAACAAAGGCACCCAAACATCAGGAACGGCCCCAGAAATCCCAAAAGAGACACGGGAGGTGGCAGAGCAGGGGACAGCAGGAAGGGCCAATCCTGCCCAGGCCTTGAGGTGACACCAGAGCTCTGGATGGACTCAGCTGCTCCTGGCTGCACCAGGAGGATCCTCCCGTTCCCAAAGCAGGATTTAACTGATCCCCCATTCCCAAAGCAGGATTTAACTGATCCTCCCCCGTTCCCAAAGCAGGATCCAGCCAATCCCCCCCGTTCCCAAAGCAGGATCCAGCCAATCCCCCCTGTTCCCAAAGCAGGATCCAGCCAATCCCTCCCGTTCCCAAAGCAGGATCCAGCCGATCCCCCCTGTTCCAAAGCAGGATCCAGCCAATCCCCCCCGTTCCCAAAGCAGGATCCAGCCAATCCCCCCCATTCCCAAAGCAGGATCTAGCCAATCCCCCCCATTCCCAAAGCAGAATCCAGCCAATCCCCCCCATTCCCAAAGCAGGATCCAGCCAATCCCCCCCATTCCCGAAGCAGGATCCAGCCAATCCCCCCCATTCCCGAAGCAGGATCCAGCCAATCCCCCCTGTTCCCAAAGCAGGATCCAGCCAATCCCCCCTGTTCCCAAAGCAGGATCCAGCCGATCCCCCCCGTTCCCAAAGCAGGATCCAGCCAATCCCCCCCATTCCCGAAGCAGGATCCAGCCAATCCCCCCTGTTCCCAAAGCAGGATCCAGCCAATCCCCCCTGTTCCCAAAGCAGGATCCAGCCGATCCCCCCCGTTCCCAAAGCAGGATCCAGCCGATCCCCCCCGTTCCCAAAGCAGGATCCAGCTGATCCCCCCTGTTCCCAAAGCAGGATCCGGCTGCTCCCGGCTGCAGGACGCGCACGCGTGAGCTCAGATTTATGTCACGTTTAGCCGGGATAAATTCCCTCCATAAATCCTGTCCTTAGGAAGGGCCGAGGCAGGAGCTGATTGGGCACTGGGAGTCAGCACAGGGACACCGGGCTGGCCCCGTCCCTGTGCCCGCAGTGACACCGGGCTGGCCCCATTCCTGTGCCTGCAGTGACACCGGGCTGGGCCAGCAGTGACACCGGGCTGGCCCTGTCCCTCTGCCCACAGTGACACCGGGCTGGGCCAGCAGTGACACCGGGCTGGCCCCATCCCTGTGCCCACAGTGACACCGGGCCTGCCCCGTCCCTGTGCCCACAGTGACACCGGGCTGGCTCCATCCCTGTGCCCACAGTGACACCGAGCTGGCTCCATCCCTGTGCCCACAGTGACACCGGGCTGGGCCCGTCCCTGTGCCCACAGTGACACCGGGCTGGGCCAGCAGTGACACTGGGCTGGCTCCGTCCCTGTGCCCACAGTGACACCGGGCTGGGCCAGCAGTGACACCGGGCTGGGCCCGTCCCTGTGCCCACAGTGACACCGGGCTGGCTCCGTCCCTGTGCCCGCAGTGACACCGGGCTGGCCCCGTCCCTGTGCCCGCAGTGACACCGGGCTGGGCCGGCAGTGACACCGGGCTGGCCCCGTCCCTGTGCCCGCAGTGACACCGGGCTGGGCCGGCAGTGACACCGGGCTGGCCCCGTCCCTGTGCCCACAGTGACACCGGGCTGGGCCAGCAGTGACACCGGGCTGCCTCCATCCCTGTGCCCACAGTGACACCAGGCTGGGCCAGCAGTGACACCGGGCTGGCCCTGTCCCTGTGCCCACAGTGACACCGGGCTGGGCCAGCAGTGACACCGGGCTGGCTCCGTCCCTGTGCCCACAGTGACACCGGGCTGGCTCCGTCCCTGTGCCCACAGTGACACCGGGCTGGCCCCGTCCCTGTGCCACCTCTCCCGGGGTGCCATTTCGCTGCCGCGACGGACGCAGCACGCTGGACACGGCCGGGAAGGAGGAAAGGCACACACGGATTGCTCTGGGGGAGCTCGAGGGGGATTTTTACCCAAACCAGGCTGCGCTGGGAACCCTCCCCTGCTGAGCCACACCAACCACCGGGGCTGGCTGGAAGTGACACCTTCCAAAGGCCCTGTGGCCCTGCTGGGGCTTCTCCCCAGGAACTGAAGCGAGCCCTGCGCAGGACGGGGTGTGTGGGTGGCACGAGGGTCACACCCAGAGCTGGGCTGGCCCTGGCTGTCACCACAGCCGTCCCACCCCGGCCTGCCCTCACACGTCCTGGCACGGGGAAGCTCCCATGGGGCTGCCCCGGCTGTGTTAGAAAAGGAGCTGAGGCCGGCAGCCAGGATTTGGCAATCCGAGTCTTTTGTGGCTTGCCAAAGTCAGGAGCAACTGGCCCTTCGTCCCTGGGGTCTCCCACACTGCTGTGGCCAGCTGCTCCCTCAGCTGCAAACCACTCGGGTTTCTGCAGCACCTCGGATCCCCGTGAAAAACACCACAAAACAAGAGAAAATCACCTCTCCTTAAACCTCAGCGTGAAGACGAAAGGAACTGCCTGGACCTCAGCCCCGCTGGATGCTGGGCACAGGGCTGGAAATGCTCTAAAAATAAGGTTCTATTGTTGTCCTGGCACGTGACTCTGCTGCAGGAATGCTGGTGCCCAGCGCTTGCATCTGGGCACTGCAGGATGGGCAGGAATGCACTGGGATTGCACTGGGATTGCACTGGGAATTGCACTGGGAATTGCACTGGAACTGCACTGGGAATTGCACTGGAAATGCACTGGGAATTGCATTGGGATTGCACTGGGAATTGCACTGGGAATTGCACTGGGATTGCACTGGGAATTGCACTGGGAATGCACTGGGAATTGCATTGGGATTGCACTGGAATGCACTGAGAATTGCATTGGGATTGCACTGGGAATGCACTGGGAATTGCACTGGAATTGCACTGGGAATGCACTGGGAATGCACTGGGAATTGCACTGGAAATGCACTGGGAATTGCACTGGGAATGCAGTGGGAATTGCACTGGAACTGCACTGGGAATGCAGTGGGAATTGCACTGGGAATGCACTGGGAATGCACTGGGAATGCACTGGGAATTGCACTGGGAATGCACTGGGAATTGCACTGGAACTGCACTGGGAATTGCACTGGAACTGCACTGGGAATGCACTGGGAATGCTGCAGGCCCCGAAAAACACTTGGGGGGTGGCAGACACTGTTCTGTGCCAGCTGGGATCCCTCTCCAGGACAGATCCCTTTTCCAGCAGGGATCTCTCTCCAGGACAGATCCCTCTCCAGCAGGGATCCCTCTCCAGCAGGGATCCCTTTTCCAGCTGGGATCTCTCTCCAGGACAGATCCCTCTCCAGCAGGGATCCCTCTCCAGCACTCTCCTCCTCCAGCACCCCCACAGTTCTGGGTTATGCCAGTAAACCACGAGGATAAACTCCACATTAACGTGACCACAAAATTAAAGCTGAGGGCTGCACCAAGCGTGAACCAAAGCCAGCAGGGCTGCGAGAGCCACTCCTAAAAATAGGCTCAGCCTGGGGAGGCACAAAAGCAGGCTGCTGGCACGGGCTGGGCCAGGAGGGAGCTGCAGGGGAGAGGGGCACGAGGCTGTGCCCAGGGAAGGGGCAGCAGGCAGGCAGGACCCAGCGAGGCTCAGGCCAGGAGCTCCTGGAGCTGGGCAGGAGCCAGGCAAGGCTCCCGTGGCTCCCTCAGCCCATGCCCAGTAAGTCCTGCCTGGGCTGAGCCCGTGCCCTGAGCTGGTGGGGAGAGCAGGAGAGCAGCGATGCAGGGGGAGAGAACGAGCTGGCACCAAGGCTGCCTGCTTTTTGGGGCACTTTGTGGATAAAACCCCATTACGGGGTTAATTCTGAGCCCGGCCAGTGGCCAGGCCAGCCCAGCCCCGTGGGGTTAATTCTGAGCCCGGCCAGTGGCCAGGCCAGCCCAGCCCCGTGGGGTTAATTCTGAGCCCAGCCAGTGGCCAGGCCAGCCCAGCTCTGTGGGGTTAACTCTTGGCCAGGCCAGCCCAGCCCCATGGGGTTAATTCTGAGCCCGGCCAGTGGCCAGGCCAGCCCAGCTCTGTGGGGTTAACTCTTGGCCAGGCCAGCCCAGCCCCATGGGGTTAATTCTGAGCCCAGCCAGTGGCCAGGCCAGCCCAGCCCCATGGGGTTAATTCTGAGCCCAGCCAGTGGCCAGGCCAGCCCAGCTCTGTGGGGTTAACTCTTGGCCAGGCCAGCCCAGCCCCGTGGGGTTAATTCTGAGCCCAGCCAGTGGCCAGGCCAGCCCAGCTCTGTGGGGTTAACTCTTGGCCAGGCCAGCCCAGCCCCGTGGGGTTAATTCTGAGCCCGGCCAGTGGCCAGGCCAGCCCAGCTCTGTGGGGTTAACCTTGGCTAGGCTAGCCCAGCCCCGTGGGGTTAATTCTGAGCCCAGCCAGTGGCCAGGCCAGCCCAGCTCCTCTGGGCAGCTCTGCCAGCCCGGGAGCTGTGCCAGGAGCACAAACAAACCCATTCAAACACAAACGGCGCTCCAGGCACCGGCCCAGCCCCGAGCACGGGCAGGGGGAGAGCAGGGAGAGCCACAATAAACGAGATTATTATGGATGGCTGCAGTCTCTGGCTTCCAGGAGAACACACAAACCCCCAGTGCCAACCCCGAATCGCTCTGGGGGAGCACAGGGAGCAGAGGCAGCCCCCGCTGCCATTTCCAGCCCGGGAGAAGGAAGCACAGGGCTGTGTCCCTGGACTGTCCCCAGGCTGTCCCCTCCAGTCTGTCCCCCCAGGCTGTGCCCCTTGACTGTCCCCAGGCTGTGTCCCCAAGCTCTGTCACCAGGCTGCATCCCTGGACTGTCCCCAGGCTGTGCCCCTCGACTGTCCCCAGGCTGTGTCCCCCAGCTCTCCAGAACAGAGATTTCCCCTGAAAACGCGAGGAAGGAAGCAGAGTGCTCCGAGGCCGGCCAGGAAAGGCCCCCGCGGTTTTCCTGAGGGCAGTCGTGGCCAGCCCTGAGCTTCCAGAGCCGTGGCACGGGCTGGGGCCAGCAGGGCCACCCGGGGAGGGCAGGGACAGAGCCCTGTCCTGGCCAGGGCTCCTCGCTGTGCCCGGCCCGTGCCAGCCTGGGGGTGAGTGTGAGCACCGCCATCCATCCTCACCTGAGGGAATGACCAACAGCTCGAGCTCTTCCTTCAAAAAACCCAGGGGAAAAGCGGGACTGGGGTCCCACCCGCTGTGTGGAGCAGGGCTGGCACCGCATCCCCACTACTGTGAGACCTCGGGGCAACCTGGGCTGCACACACCGGGCTGAGGGCAGCTCCTGCTCCTGCTCCTGCTCCTGCACACACCGGGCTGAGGGCAGCTCCTGCTCCTGCTCCTGCTCCTGCACACACCGGGCCGAGGGCAGCTCCTGCTCCTGCCCCTGCACACACCGGGCCGAGGGCAGCTCCTGCTCCTGCTCCTGCACACACCGGGCTGAGGGCAGCTCCTGCTCCTGCTCCTGCACACACCGGGCTGAGGGCAGCTCCTGCTCCTGCCCCTGCACACACTGGGCTGAGGGCAGCTCCTGCCCCTGCACACACCGGGCCGAGGGCAGCTCCTGCTCCTGCTCCTGCACACACCGGGCTGAGGGCAGCTCCTGCTCCTGCCCCTGCACACACTGGGCTGAGGGCAGCTCCTGCCCCTGCACACACCGGGCTGAGGGCAGCTCCTGCTCCTGCCCCTGCACACACTGGGCTGAGGGCAGCTCCTGCCCCTGCACACACCAGGCTGAGGGCAGCTCCTGCTCCTGCTCCTGCACACACCGGGCTGAGGGCAGCTCCTGCTCCTGCACACACCGGGCTGAGGGCAGCTCCTGCTCCTGCTCCTGCCCCTGCACACACCGGGCCGAGGGCAGCTCCTGCTCCTGCTCCTGCACACACCGGGCCGAGGGCAGCTCCTGCTCCTGCTCCTGCACACACCGGGCTGAGGGCAGCTCCTGCCCCTGCACACACCGGGCTGAGGGCAGCTCCTGCTCCTGCACACACCGGGCTGAGGGCAGCTCCTGCTCCTGCCCCTGCACACACTGGGCTGAGGGCAGCTCCTGCCCCTGCACACACCGGGCTGAGGGCAGCTCCTGCTATTGCTCCTGCACACACTGGGCTGAGGGCAGCTCCTGCCCCTGCACACACCGGGCTGAGGGCAGCTCCTGCCCCTGCACACACCGGGCTGAGGGCAGCTCCTGCTCCTGCCCCTGCACACACTGGGCTGAGGGCAGTTCCTGCCCCTGCACACACCGGGCTGAGGGCAGCTCCTGCTCCTGCACACACCGGGCTGAGGGCAGCTCCTGCTCCTGCACACACCGGGCCGAGGGCAGCTCCTGCTCCTGCTCCTGCACACACCGGGCTGAGGGCAGCTCCTGCTCCTGCTCCTGCACACACCGGGCTGAGGGCAGCTCCTGCTCCTGCACACACCGGGCTGAGGGCAGCTCCTGCTCCTGCACACACCGGGCTGAGGGCAGCTCCTGCTCCTGCACACACCGGGCCGAGGGCAGCTCCTGCTCCTGCTCCTGCACACACCGGGCTGAGGGCAGCTCCTGCTCCTGCACACACTGGGCTGAGGGCAGCTCCTGCTCCTGCACACACCGGGCCGAGGGCAGCTCCTGCTCCTGCTCCTGCACACACCGGGCTGAGGGCAGCTCCTGCTCCTGCACACACCAGGCCGAGGGCAGCTCCTGCTCCTGCACACACTGGGCCAGGCCTGCTCCCAGGGCTGCTCCTGCCCCTCTGAACAATCTGGGGCTGCACACACCAGGCTGAGGGCTGCTTCTGCCCCTCAGAACGATCTGAGGCTGCACACACCGGGCCAGGGCTGCTCCTGCCCCTCAGAACGATCCCAAACTCCACACACCGGGCCAGGGCCGCTCCTGCCCCTCAGAGTGACCCCGAGCTCCACACACCGGGCTAAAGGCTGCTCCTGCCCCTGCACACACCAGGCCAGGGCAGCTCCTGCCCCTCAGAACAATCCCGAACTCCACACACCGGGCCAGGGCTGCTCCCAGGGCAGCTCCTGCCCCTCACGGAGCCTGGAGCTGCCCACATGGGCCAAGGGCTGCTCCTGCCCCTGCACACACCGGGCTGAGGGCTGCTCCTGCTCCTGCCCCTGCACACACCGGGCTGAGGGCTGCTCCTGCTCCTGCACACACCGGGCTGAGGGCAGCTCCTGCTCCTCAGAACGATCCCGAACTCCACACACTGGGCCAGGGCTGCTCCCAGGGCAACTCCTGCCCCTCACGGTGCCTGGAGCTGCCCACATGGGCCAAGAGCTGCTCCTGCCCCTGAATAGTCTCCGTTCAAGGCTGCTCCTGCCCCTCAGGGTGCTCGGAGCTGCACACACCCAGTTCAGGGCCTCTCCTGCCCCTCAGAACGATCCCAAGCTCCACACACCGGGCCAGGGCTGCTGCCAGGGCTGCTCCTGCCCCTCAGAACAATCCAGAGCTGCACACACTGGGCTGAGGGCAGCTCCTGCCCCTGCACACACCGGGCCGAGGGCAGCTCCTGCCCCTGCACACACCGGGCTGAGGGCAGCTCCTGCTCCTGCTCCTGCACACACTGGGCTGAGGGCAGCTCCTGCCCCTGCACACACCGGGCTGAGGGCAGCTCCTGC
Organism: Vidua chalybeata; assembly: GCF_026979565.1. NCBI lineage: Eukaryota > Metazoa > Chordata > Aves > Passeriformes > Viduidae > Vidua > Vidua chalybeata. The sequence continues at coordinate 12,545 of NC_071559.1, forward strand.
TCCTGCCCCTGCACACACCGGGCTGAGGGCAGCTCCTGCTCCTGCTCCTGCACACACCAGGCTGAGGGCAGCTCCTGCTCCTGCCCCTGCACACACTGGGCTGAGGGCAGCTCCTGCTCCTGCTCCTGCACACACCGGGCTGAGGGCAGCTCCTGCTCCTGCCCCTGCACACACCGGGCTGAGGGCAGCTCCTGCCCCTGCACACACCGGGCTGAGGGCAGCTCCTGCTCCTGCACACACCGGGCTGAGGGCAGCTCCTGCTCCTGCCCCTGCACACACTGGGCTGAGGGCAGCTCCTGCCCCTGCACACACCGGGCTGAGGGCAGCTCCTGCTCCTGCTCCTGCACACACCGGGCTGAGGGCAGCTCCTGCCCCTGCACACACCAGGCTGAGGGCAGCTCCTGCTCCTGCTCCTGCACACACCGGGCTGAGGGCAGCTCCTGCTCCTGCACACACCGGGCTGAGGGCAGCTCCTGCTCCTGCTCCTGCACACACCGGGCTGAGGGCAGCTCCTGCTCCTGCACACACCGGGCTGAGGGCAGCTCCTGCTCCTGCACACACCGGGCCGAGGGCAGCTCCTGCTCCTGCTCCTGCACACACCGGGCTGAGGGCAGCTCCTGCTCCTGCACACACTGGGCTGAGGGCAGCTCCTGCTCCTGCACACACCGGGCTGAGGGCAGCTCCTGCTCCTGCTCCTGCACACACCGGGCTGAGGGCAGCTCCTGCTCCTGCACACACCGGGCCGAGGGCAGCTCCTGCTCCTGCACACACTGGGCCAGGCCTGCTCCCAGGGCTGCTCCTGCCCCTCTGAACAATCTGGGGCTGCACACACCAGGCTGAGGGCTGCTTCTGCCCCTCAGAACGATCTGAGGCTGCACACACCGGGCCAGGGCTGCTCCTGCCCCTCAGAACGATCCCAAACTCCACACACCGGGCCAGGGCCGCTCCTGCCCCTCAGAGTGACCCCGAGCTCCACACACCGGGCCAGGGCCGCTCCTGCCCCTCAGAGTGACCCCGAGCTCCACACACCGGGCTAAAGGCTGCTCCTGCCCCTGCACACACCAGGCCAGGGCAGCTCCTGCCCCTCAGAACAATCCCGAACTCCACACACCGGGCCAGGGCTGCTCCCAGGGCAGCTCCTGCCCCTCACGGAGCCTGGAGCTGCCCACATGGGCCAAGGGCTGCTCCTGCCCCTGCACACACCGGGCTGAGGGCTGCTCCTGCTCCTGCCCCTGCACACACCGGGCTGAGGGCTGCTCCTGCCCCTGCACACACCGGGCTGAGGGCTGCTCCTGCTCCTGCACACACCGGGCTGAGGGCAGCTCCTGCTCCTCAGAACGATCCCGAACTCCACACACTGGGCCAGGGCTGCTCCCAGGGCAACTCCTGCCCCTCACGGTGCCTGGAGCTGCCCACATGGGCCAAGAGCTGCTCCTGCCCCTGAATAGTCTCCGTTCAAGGCTGCTCCTGCCCCTCAGGGTGCTCGGAGCTGCACACACCCAGTTCAGGGCCTCTCCTGCCCCTCAGAACGATCCCAAGCTCCACACACCGGGCCAGGGCTGCTGCCAGGGCTGCTCCTGCCCCTCAGAACGATCCAGAGCTGCACACACCGGGCTGAGGGCTGCTCCTGCCCCTGCACACACCGGGCCAGGGCTGCTCCTGCCCCTCACGGTGCCCGGAGCTGCACACACCCGGTTCAGGGCTGCTCCTGCCCCTCACAACGATCCCAAGCTCCACACACCGGGCCAGGGCTGCTCCCAGGGCTGCTCCTGCCCCTCGGGGTGCCCGCAGCCCTCCCTGCCCCTCCCCGCCCGGATCCACCCATGGAAATTGCGAAAGACTTTCAGTTTTGCAGGGAGAGGCCCCCCCCAGGGCGGCTCTTGGGCCTAAACTCCGACTTTCAGGTTATTTTGGGGTGTGAGGGAAGGAGGGAGAGTGTTTGCTTTGTAACCAAAAAGCTGCGAGAGCTTAAAATTGCCGTGTGGGAAAGGAGGCCAAGAGCCCGGGCTGTAAAACCTGCTCTGGAGGCACAACACCCTCACGCTTCGTGGGCTTGACAAAGCAAAGCAAACCCAACTGTATAAACTGGAATATTGGCAGGGAATTTGCTGGAAACAAATCCCCCCTCAGCCACGGGGTGTTTAACAAGAAACCTCAGCCAAGTCCCAGCAGCTCCCTCGGGCTGGGCCTTTCTGGGTGTTGGGGCTCCGAGAGGATCCCCAAAAAGCCAAAACCTCATGGCCTCGGGGTGTCAGAGATGTGCAAAACCCTCTTTTCTTGCTGGGAAGTGCCTTAGAGCGGCACCATTCCTGTCAGAGCCTCTCCCCGGGCCCTCGGGTGATCCCAGCGCGGCTCCCGGAGCTCTCCAGGGGCAGAGGGACTGCAGAGCAGCCCCGGGGGCTGTGGGACGAGGCTCCAGCTGCTGGGAAGGGACAGGGCCATTGTCACTGTCCTGTGACTGCAAAGCAAAGCCGGCCACTGGCCCTGACCTCAGCCAGAGCACCCACACAGGGACAGGGCCATTGTCACCATCCTGTGACCGCAAAGCAAAGCCGGCCACTGGCCCTGACCTCGGCCAGAGCACCCACACAGGGACAGGGCCATTGTCACCGTCCTGTGACTGCAAAGCAAAGCCGGCCACTGGCCCTGACCTCGGCCAGAACACCCGGGACAGGAACAGGGCCATTGTCACCGTCCTGTCATGGCAAAGCAAAGCCGGCCACTGGCCCTGACCTCAGCCAGAGCACCCGGACAGGGACAGGGCCATTGTCACCATCCTGTCATGGCAAAGCAAAGCCGGCCACTGGCCCTGACCTTGGCCAGAGCACCCACACAGGGACAGGGTCATTGTCACCGTCCTGTCATGGCAAAGCAAAGCCGGCCACTGGCCCTGATCTTGGCCAGAGCACCCACACAGGGACAGGGTCATTGTCACCATCCTGTCATGGCAAAGCAAAGCTGGCCACTGGCCCTGACCTTGGCCAGAGTACCCAGACAGGGATTCAGGAGCGTCTGGGACTTCTTTGGACTCCTCTGGAGCCAAAGGGAAGTCCCTGAGGCTGGAGCAGCCTCCAGGAGCTCTGAGTGGCCCCAGGGAGCTCATGGCAGCCTCCAGGAGCTCGTGGCAACCTCCAGGAGCTCTGAGTGGCCCCAGGGAGCTATAGCAGCCTCGAGGAGCTCTGAGTGGCCCCAGGGAGCTCACGGCAGCCTCCAGGAGCTCGTGGCAACCTCCAGGAGTTCCGAGCGGCCCCAGGGAGCTCGTGGCAACTTCCAGGAGCTGTGAGTGGCCCCAGGGAGCTCGTGGCAGCCTCCAGGAGCTCTGAGCTCCTCGGGGAGCTCCCAGCCCTGTTACTGCCTGCCCCCAGGGCACGACCTGTGCCTGACCCCGGGCACAAAGCACAGCCCAGAGCCCAAATCTCTCCATGAAAACCCTTCCTTCCCGCTGCCAGCCTCCGCAGCAGCGACTCCAGGGCAGAGGCTCGCGGGCAGGATGCGGGGCGGCCTCGGCGCCGGCACGGGGGCGATCCATCTCGGCTCTGCCGAGATCTACGGCGGCGCAGGGAAATAATTCAGCTTTACGGGAGGAAGGGAAGGCCTCGGAGAGCCACTGCTCCTCACCCGGCCCCGGTAATTACACCAAAGCCGCGGCGGCCTCGGAGCGCGCAGTATTTTACCTCGGAAATGCCTGAGTGACCCAGAAACTGGAGTCCCATTTCCTGAAATTATTTCACCACTTCAGAGCCCTTGTTTCAATGAAAGCTGCTGCAAACGAGGCATGAGAGCCCCGAGCTGAGCTGGAACATATTTTCCCCGCCGACGCGTGTGGATGGTTTGAAGGGAAGAGCAAAGTCAGGGCCGCGAGGAGCAGAGGAGAACGAGCGCCTCGACAAAAACCCTGCCCGTGAACCCAAATAACGGGGCCAGGCCGGGACAGGGAGCCCCCACACTGCCCTCCCCGTGACATAAAAACGTCCTGGGCCACCTGTTATTATCCCATCCCGCCTGTTATTATCCCACTTCCCTTCATTCAGCTTTTGGAGGATTTCAGGGTGCCGCTGTTTGATGCGTGAGCCCAAAAAATCCGAGGGGAGCGAGAAATGCTCCAGGCAGAAGGGTTTGCAGAGAGGGTCTGCAGAAAAGGATTGCAGAAAAGGATTGCAGAAAGCCCAGGTGCTGCAGGATGGTTTGAGCTGTGCTTTGGTGGGCAGCAGAGCCCCCATTCCCGACAAGAGCTCCCAGAACTCCAAGTGAAGCTTTATGGGATGGAGCCATGAGCACCCTAAAGGGATCCTGCGGGTTTTGGGAGCAGGGAGATGCCAAAAAAAAGGGGAAAGCAAAGGAAAGGTGAGGGACAGCCTCAGGGAGGGAGGAGCATCCATTGGGAATTCCTCAGCACCTCCAGCGTTTCCTCCCTGGCTGCAGCACAGCTCGGGAAGAGCAGTTTGGGAAATCTGGCCTCAATTCATAGAACCAGGAATGGGGAAAAAAAAAGGGGAAGAAAAAGAAGAGGGAAGAAAAAAAAGAAGGGAAAAAAAAAAAGAAGGGAAAAAAAAAAGAAGGAAAAGAAAAGAAAAGAAAAAAGAAGGGAAAGAAAAAAAGAAGGGAAAGAAAAGGAAGGGAAAGACTAAAAAGAAAGAAAATAAAAAAGAAGGCCCCAAGAAAGTCCGAGGATAAATAAATCCAAACAGAGGCACAGCAGCATCACGTGGGATGCGGCAGAAAACGACTCCAAAGCCAAAGGCAAGGCAGAGCTCCTTCCCTGACACACAGAACCACGCCGTGGGCACGGGGCCTGGCCCGGGGAGCCCGAGCAGCCCCGGCCAGGAGCAGCCCCGGCCAGGAGCAGCCCCGGCCCCGCCTGCCTCGCCCGGGATGCTGCAAGCAGCTCCCAGGGTTATTCCCCCAGGACATCCCCCTCCTCAGGACCAGCAGCTCCCAGGTGATTCCTTCCCCTCCTCAGAACCAGAAGCTCCCAGGTGATTCCTTCCCCTCCTCAGGACCAGCAGCTCCCAGGGTTATTCCCCCAGGACATCCCCCTCCTCAGGACCAGCAGCTCCCAGGGTTATTCCTTCCCCTCCCCAGGACCAGCAGCTCCCAGGTGATTCCTTCCCCTCAGGACCAGCAGCTCCCAGGGTGATTCCTTCCCCTCCTCAGAACCAGCAGCTCCCAGGGTTATTCCTTCCCCTCAGAACCAGCAGCTCCCAGGTGATTCCTTCCCCTCAGGACCAGCAGCTCCCAGGTGATTCCTTCCCCTCAGGACCAGCAGCTCCCAGGGTTATTCCTTCCCCTCAGGACCAGCAGCTCCCAGGGTTATTCCCCAGGACGTTCCCCTCCTCAGGAGGGACTCCAAGCCCAGCTGGACCCCACCCCGCAGCCCTGGCCGTGTCACCACCCCGCTGGCGCTTCCTCTCTCCGAGTTCCCCATTTCCCAGCACGAGGGAGATTCCCATCCCAAACCCCCCTGGGATCCACCCTCGGGCCGGCTCACAGGGCTTTCGGAAGGAACGGGAATAAAGACACGGACCAGGAGCTGGAATTGTATTTTGGCCACATCCTCGGGCTTGGCCGTGTCCCTGCAGGGATCCCACGGCACGGCCGGACCTGCCCCGAGCAGGAAGGAGTCCCGCACCTGCCCAGGTGGGCTCAGCACCTCCGGGAGCACCTGGCACCTGCAGCGGGAGCCCAACACAGCACAGGGACCTGCTGGGAAATGGGGAGAGCCCCGGGGAATGAGGAACCTCGAGAAAGCAGAAATAAAACGGGAACGCACGTCAGAGACGAGCCCCGGGCAGGGCGAAAGAGGAATCTCCAGAGGGAGGGTTGGCATTCCCAAAGTTTGTGTGCAAAGTCCCAGAGTTTTCCTGCTCCTGCTCCCAGAGATGCCAGGGCTCTGCTGTGCAGCCCAGGGACGCAGGGAAACACAGACAGATCCCGGGAAAAGGCTGGAATTCCCGGAGGACACAACCCCCGGGGGGTCCCACAGCTCAGGACCGCCGGGGCACCCAAAACCAGGAACCTTTCCACGGGAAAAGGGCTGGTTTGGGGTTCCCAAAGCAGACAGGCCTGCGGGAGAGCGACTGCCCGCTGAAAGCCCAACGGAGCCACAGCAGCACGGCCAAAACCCTTCTGTGAGCGGTGCCCTGAGCCCTGAGAGACCCCCAGCGCCAAAAACCCCCTCCCCGGCACAGAGACCCCTCCTCGGTACCAGAGAAACCCCCTCCCCGGCACCAAAACCCCCTCTCCAGCACAGAGACCCCCTCCTCAGTACCAGAGAAACCCCCTCCCCAGCGCCAAAACCCCCTCCCCGGCACAGAGACCCCTCCTCAGTACCAGAGAAACCCCCTCCCCGGCACCAAAACCCCCCTCCCCAGCACAGAGACCCCCTCCCCGGCACAGAGACCCCTCCTCGGTACCAGAGAAACCCCCTCCCCAGCACCAAAACCCCCTCTCAGGCACAGAGACCCCTCCTCGGTACCAGAGAAACCCCCTCCCCAGCGCCAAAATCCCCTCCCCGGCACAGAGACCCCCTCCTCGGTACCAGAGAAACCCCCTCCCCGGCACCAAACCCCCTCCCCGGCACAGAGACCCCTCCTCGGTACCAGAGAAACCCCCTCCCCGGCACCAAAACCCCCTCCCCGGCACCAAAACCCCCTCCCCGGCACAGAGACCCCCTCTCAGGCACAGAGACCCCCTCCCCAGCACAGAGACCCCCTCTCAGGCACAGAGACCCCCTCCCCAGCACAGAGACCCCCTCTCAGGCACAGAGACCCCCCTCCCCAGCACAGAGACCCCCTCTCAGGCACAGAGACCCCCTCCCCGGCACAGAGACCCCCTCCCCGGCACAGAGACCCCTCCTCGGTACCAGAGAAACCCCCTCCCTGGCACCAAAACCCCCTCCCCCCAGCACCACAGAGACCCCCTCCTCAACCCCCTCCCTGGCACAGAGACCCCTCCCCAGCACAGAAACCCCTCCCCAGTGGCACAGAGACCCCCTCCCTGGCACCAAAACCCCTTCCCCAGTTCCACAGAGACCCCTCCTAGGCAAAGAGACCCCCTTCCCACCAGCACAGAGACCCCCACCAGTGGCACAGAAACCCCCTCCCCAGCACAGAGACCCCCCCCCAGCACAGAGACCCCCTTCTCAGCAGCACAGAGACCCCTCCCCAGCACAGAGACCCCCCTCCCCAGCACAGAGACCCCGTCCCAGGCACAGAGACCCCCTCCCCAGCAGCACAGAGACCCTTCCCCAGCACAGAGACCCCTCCCCAGCAGCACAGAAAGCCCCAGCCCAGCTGGGATCACTGCCGGGCTCCCCCCAGGGCTCTCCCAGGGCCAGCCCCTCCTGGACTCTGCCCAGAGCTGGAGAGCCCCTCGGGACCACCCCGGGGGGATAAAGGGGAATTCCTGCACACAGGGACAGAGGGGACACGGGGCAGCGAGGAGAGAGCGGCAGAGGAAGGGGCAGGAGGGGAGAGCAGAGCAGGAGCCGGGCAGGATCCCCCCGTGCCAGGGCAGGTGGGCAGGTGGGCCCCAGCTCCCAGTTCCCGGCGTTTGGGGTTTGGTGTCCCTGATGGAGAAAAACTCCTTCCACTCCAGTCCCCGATGTGTGTGTGCCCCTTCCCGCTCTCCCTTCACCAGTGCAGCGACTCCCTGCTCCCCAAACGCTGCCCAGGGGCTCCTGCAGCCCCTCCGCGCCCCCCTGGATCCCTCTGGATCCTCAGACAGCCTCTCCACATCCCCCTGGATCCCCCTGGATCCCCTCCGCACCCCCCTGGATCCCCCTGGATCCCTCTGGATCCTCAGACAGCCTCTCCACATCCCCCTGGATCCCCTGACAGCCTCTCCACACCCCCTGGATCCCCTGACAGCCCCTCCGCACCCCCCTGGATCCCCCTGGATCCCCTGACAGCCTCTCCACACCCCCTGGATCCCCCTGGATCCCCTCCGCACCCCCCTGGATCCCCCTGGATCCCCTGACAGCCTCTCCACATCCCCCTGGATCCCCCTGGATCCCCTGGCAGCCCCTCCGCACCCCCCTGCACCCCCAGCAGATCCAGGGGCGCAGACCCCTCCCCACCCCAGAGCACAAAGCCCAGCTCTGGGGTCCCTCAGGACCCCCCAAGGCTCCGCAGCCTCTGAGGTCCCGCAGCTGCCACCCCACATCTCCTCAGGGCTCCCCAGGCCCTGGACACTGAAGGGTCTCCCTCCCCCCCCAGCCCCAAATTTCCTCATCCAAAGCCTCCCCCCGAGCCCCCAGGACTCCCCAGGGAATCCCCCTCCCTTTAAAGCCCCCCCACCGGCAACCCCCGCGGGCACTGCCCCTGTTCTCAGCCCCCAGGAGCCCCCCAGCCTTCAGCTCCTGCAGAGCCCCGGGCCTGGCTGGCCCGAATCCCGGGGCTCCCCTGAGCCCCCAGACCCATTCCGGGGCTCCCCTCAGCCCTGAGCCCCCAGACCCATTCCGGGCCTCCCCTGAGCCCCCAGACCCATTCCGGGGCTCCCCTCAGCCCTGAGCCCCCAGACCCATTCCGGGCCTCCCCTGAGCCCCCTCCTCACTCCGGGGCTCCCCTCAGTCCCCCTGAGCCCCCTCCCCATTCCGGGGCTCCCCTGAGCCCCCTCCCCACTCCGGGGTTCCTCTCAGTCCCCCTGAGCCCCCTCCCCACTCCGGAGCTCCCCTGAGCCCCCTCCCCACTCCGGGGCTCCTCTCAGTCCCCCTGAGCCCCCTCCCCATTCCGGGGCTCCCCTGAGCCCCCTCCCCACTCCAGGGTTCCTCTCAGTCCCCCTGAGCCCCCTCCCCACTCCGGGCTCCCCTCAGTCCCCCTGAGCCCCCTCCCCACTCCAGGGCTCCCCTGAGCCCCCTCCCCACTCCGGGGCTCCCCCCTCGCTCCCCCCCGGCACCGCCCGGGCCCCTCGCTGCTCCCCGGCCCCGCCCCAGGGGCGGGGCTTGACCGCATAGCGGCGCCCCCCTCGCCCGCCATTGGCCGCCGTGCCCGCCGCTCAGCGGCGGCGCGCGATGCGATTGGCCGGGGAGCGCCGTCACTCAGCGCGGGGGCGGGGCGGGCGGAGCCACCGCCGCACGAAAACTCGGGGAGAGTTGTGGGGGGAGGGGCCGGCCGGGGCTCCCGCCGCCGCCGGGGCCGCCCCGCCGCCGCCGCCGCCGCCGCCGAGCCGCCCGGGGCGGCGCCGCTCCCGCCGCGCCCGCGCCGCCCTTACCTGAGGGAGCCGGGCCGGGGCCTCGCGCTGGCGCCGCTCGCGCTGGGGCTCCCGCCGCCCCCCCCGCCCCGCGCGCGCGGCTCTCGCGAGACCCGCGGGGAGGTAACGGCGCGGCGGCCAATGGGACGCCCCGGGGGCGGGGCCCCGGCTGAGAAGGGGCGTGGTCCCTACACGCAGTGGGCGTGGCCGGCGGCAGGCCCCGCCCGGGAGGCCCCGCGGGGACCGCGACACGTGGGGAGAGGGGACAGACCCGGGATAGACCGGGACAGACCCGGGATAGACCCGGACAGACCCGGGATAGACCGGGACAGACCCGGGATAGACCGGGATAGACCGGGATAGACCCGGGATAGGCCGGGATAGAGCCGGACAGACCCGGGATAGACCGGGACAGAGCCGGGATAGACCGGGACAGGCCGGGATAGACCCGGGATAGAGCCGGGACAGACCCGGGATAGACCGGGATAGAGCCGGGACAGGCCGGGATAGACCGGGATAGACCCGGGATAGGCCGGGACAGGCCGGGATAGAGCCGGGATAGACCCGGGATAGACCGGGATAGACCCGGGACAGGCCGGGATAGACCGGGATAGAGCCGGGACAGACGGGGATAGACCGGGACAGACCCGGGGATAGGCCGGGACAGGCCGGGATAGACCCGGGATAGACCGGGATAGACCCGGGACAGGCCAGGATAGACCCGGGATACCCTCGGGACAGACCCGGGACAGGCCAGGATAGGCCAGGACAGGCCGGGATAGACCGGGGACAACCCCAGGGCAGCCCCAGGATAGCCCGGGATAGACCCGGGACAGGCCGGGATAGCCCGGGATAGACTGGGATACCCCCGGGACAGACCCGGGACAGGCCAGGATAACCCAGGGACAGATCTGGGACAGCCCCGGGACAGACCCGGGATACGGCCGGGATAGACCCGGGACAGCCCGGGATAGCGCGGGATACCCCCGGGACAGCCAGGGCCAGGCCTGGGCCGCCAGCACGCCCCAAAGGCCGGGCACGGCTGGCACTGCCGGGGTGGCAGTCGGGGGGGACAGTCAGGGGGACAGTCAGGGGGACAGGGTGGCAGTCAGGGTGACAGGGTGACAGTCGGGGTGACAGTCAGGGTGACAGTGAGGTGACAGTCAGGGTGACAGGGTGACAGTCAGGGTGACAGGGTGGCAGTCAGGGTGACAGTGAGGTGGCAGTCAGGGTGACAGGGTGGCAGTCAGGTGACAGTCAGGGTGACAGTGAGGTGGCAGTCAGGGGGACAGGGTGGCAGTCAGGTGACAGTCAGGGTGACAGGGTGGCAGTCAGGGTGACAGGGGGACAGGTGACAGGGTGACAGGTGACAGGGTGACAGGGTGGCAGTCAGGTGACAGTCAGGGTGACAGGGTGGCAGTCAGGGTGACAGGGTGACAGTCAGGGTGACAGGGTGGCAGTCAGGTGACAGTCAGGGTGACAGGGTGACAGTCAGGGTGACAGGGTGGCAGTCAGGTGACAGTCAGGGTGACAGGGTGACAGTCAGGGTGACAGTCAGGATGGCAGCCCAGGAGCTCCTGGGATCAGCGGTGTCCCCGCCCCTCTGGGGACATGGCTGAGGGGACACGGCTGAGGGACACGGGGTCTCTCAGTGTCCCTTGGGGGTCTCTCAGTGTCCCTTGGGGGTCTCTCAGTGTCCCCAGGGTCTCTCAGTGTCCCTTGGGGGTCTCTCAATGTCCCTTGGGGGTCTCTCGGTGTCCCTTGGGGGTCTCTCCGTGTCCCCAGGGTCTCTCAATGTCCCTTGGGGGTCTCTCAGTGTCCCCAGGGTCTCTCAGTGTCCCTTGGGGGTCTCTCGGTGTCCCTTGGGGGTCTCTCCGTGTCCCCAGGGTCTCTCAATGTCCCTTGGGGGTCTCTCGGTGTCCCCAGGGTCTCTCAGTGTCCCTTGGGGGTCTCTCGGTGTCCCTTGGGGGTCTCTCCGTGTCCCCCCCCCGCCCCGGGCTCCGCCGGGCAGGTCCCGGCCCGCTCCGTCTGCGCATGCGCGGGCGAGGCTGCGGCGCCCCCTGCCGGACGGGAGGACTCGGAGCTGCGCGGGGGGCGGAGCCTGGGGCGGAGGGCGTGGCCGGGGCGGGGCGAAGCCTCGCGCGCCCTCTGGCGGGAAAGAGGGGGAGCACAGGTGTGCGCACCTGGGGCGAGCACGTGACACCTGGGGGGGAGGGGGGCTGTGGGTGCCACCGTGTCCCCCCCGTGTCCCCCCGTGTCCCCCCCGTATCCCCCCCGTATCCCCCCCGTATCCCCCCCGTGTCCCCCCCGTGTCCCCTCGTGTCCCCCCGTGTCCCCCCCGTGTCCCCACCGTGTCCCACCGTGTCCCCCCGTGTCCCCCCCGTATCCCCCCCGTATCCCCCCCGTGTCCCCCCCATGTCCCCTCGTGTCCCCCCCGTGTCCCCCCCGTGTCCCCCCCGTGTCCCACCGTGTCCCCGGGGGCGCAGCGAAGCCACACTGTCACCCCCAGGTGCTGTGTCACCCCCCCCTTGGGGACACTGCCACCCCCCTTGGGGACACTGTCACCCCCTTTAGGGACACTGCCACCCCCCCGTGGGGACACTGCCACCGCCCCCCCTTGGGGACACTGCCACCCCGCCTTGGGGACACTGTCACACCCCTGTCCTGTGTCACCCCCCCCTTTGGGGACACTGCCACCCCCTTTGGGGACACTGTCACACCCCTGTCCTGTGTCACCCCCCCCTTTGGGGACACTGCCACCCCCTTTGGGGACACTGCCACCCCCCCGTGGGGACAGTGCCACCCCCGTGGGGACAGTGCCACCCCCCCGTGGGCACAGTGCCACCCCCGTGGGGACAGTGCCACCCCCCCTTGGGGACACTGCCACCCCCTTTGGGGACAGTGCCACCCCCCCTTTGGGGACACTGCCACCCCCCCTTGGGGACAGTGCCACCCCCCTTTGGGGACAGTGCCACCCCCGTGGGGACAGTGCCACCCCCCTTGGGGACACTGTCACACCCCTGTCCTGTGTCACCCCCCCGTGGGGACACTGCCACCCCCCGTGGGGACAGTGCCACCCCCCTTTAGGGACAGTGCCACCCCCTTTGGGGACACTGCCACCCCCCTTTGGGGACAGTGCCACCCCCGTGGGGACAGTGCCACCCCCCCTTTGGGGACAGTGCCACCCCCCCGTGGGGACAGTGCCACCCCCCCTTGGCGGCTCTCTGGCGGCGCCGCGGCTGCGGAGCCGTCACGGCCGTTAATTAGAGCAGGGCGATAATTAACGGCCATTAACGGGAAATCGATAACGAGGAGCGCGGCCGGGGGGGCTCCCGGGGCCGGGGGGCTCCGGCAGAGGGGCGAGGGCGGGGGGGGACCCCAAACCCCGGCCCCTCCCCAGCGGGCCCGGGTCCCCCTTGATCGCCACGATCCCCCCAAATCCACCTGCACCCCCCAGACCCCTCTGCACCCCCCCCAAATCCACCTGCACCCCCCAAATCCACCTGTACCCCCCCAAATCCACCTGCACCCCCCAAATCCATCTGCACCCCCCAGACCCCTCTGCACCCCCCAAATCCACCTGCACCCCCCAAACCCCTCTGCACCCCTCCAAATCCATCTGCACCCCCCCAAATCCACCTGTACCCCCCCAAATCCACCTGCACCCCCCAAACCCCTCTGCACCCCTCCAATCCATCTGCACCCCCCCAAATCCACCTGCAGCCCCCAGACCCCTCTGCACCCCCCAAATCCACCTGCACCCCCCAGACCCCTCTGCACCCCCCAAATCCACCTGCAGCCCCCAGACCCCTCTGCACCCCCCAAATCCACCTGCACCCCCCAGACCCCTCTGCACCCCCCAAATCCACCTGCAGCCCCCAGACCCCTCTGCACCCCCCAAATCCATCTGCAGCCCCCAGACCCCTCTGCACCCCTCCAAATCCACCTGCACCCCCCAAATCCACCTGCACCCCCCAAATCCACCTGCACCCCCAAATCCATCTGCACCCCCCCAAATCCACCTGCACCCCCAAATCCATCTGCACCCCCAGACCCCTCTGCACCCCTCCAAATCCACCTGCACCCCCCCAAATCCACCTGCACCCCCCAAATCCACCTGCACCCCCCCAAATCCACCTGCACCCCCAGACCCCTCTGCACCCCCCAAATCCACCTGCACCCCCCAGACCCCTCTGCACCCCCCAAATCCACCTGCACCCCCCAAATCCACCTGCACCCCCCCAGACGCCCGTGCCGCCCCTCCCCCCGCCCCTCCCCCTTTTCCATGGTTTTTTTTTCCTCCTTTTCCCGTTTCTTTGTTTTCTTCCCCATTTCAGCCGCGGCTCCGCTCCGAGCCCGGCGGGGCCCGCGCGGGGCTGGGGGCGGCCGGGGGTCCGGGGGGGCCAATCCCCAACCCCAAATCCCCAATTCCCAAATCCCCAGCCCCAAATCCCTGATCCCCAACCCCAAATCCCCGATCCCAAATCCCCAACCCCAAATTCCCAATCCCCAATTCCCAGTTCCCGATTCCCAATTCCCAACCCCAAATTCCCAACCCCAAATCCCAGTTCCTGATTCCCAATCCCCAACCCCGATTCCCCACCCCAAATTCCCAATCCCCGATTCCCAGTCCACAATTTCCCACCCCAAATCCCCATTTCCCAACCCCAAATTCCCCAAATTTTGGGGGGGCAGCTGGGAGATGGGATGGGCTCCACAAAAGGCCGGGAAAGGCGGCTGGAAAATGAGCCTTGAGAGGAGGAGGAGGAATCCAACTGCAGCTTCAATTTGAGTCATTTTTATTCATTTTGAGTCATTTTGAGTCATTTTTAGTCATTTTTAGTCATTTTTATTCCCATTCCAGCCCATTAAACCGGCGCGGCTGCGGGGGGGAGGGGACAAGGAGGGGACACGAGGGGACACGAGGGGACAATCGCAGCCCCCAGCTCTGCCCCGGGGTGACCTCGGCCCTGCCGTGCCTTAGTTTCCCCATCCCAGCTCCCTCCAGGGTGTGAAAATCGAGGGGAAAAGGGGATTTGGGGCTGGGAAAGGGGAAATTTGGGCTGGGAAAGGGGAAATTTGGGCTGGGAAAGGGGATTTGGGGCTGGGAAAGGGGAAACTGGGGCTGGGAAAGGGGAAACTGGGGCTGGGAAAGGGGAAATTTGGGCTGGGAAAGGGGAAATTTGGGCTGGGAAAGGCTCCCAAAAAGCCCGGGGGGGCCGAGGCGGCACCGCAACCCCCCCGCGGCCGCATTTTGGGGCCGAACGCCGGGATCTGGGGCAGGAGCTGGGAAATGGAGACGCGTTTTGGGGTAAAACCGGGAAAAACGGGAGCCGCGGGCTGCCCTTTCCCGGCGGGGACGATCCCCGGGGATTTGTCCTCCCGGGAAGCGGCGGCCCCAAATCCCAAACCCCAAACCCCCGCAGTGTCCCCAAATCCCAAACCACAAACCCCCGCAGTGTCCCCAAATCCCAAACCCCCCCAGTGTCCCCAAATCCCCAGTGTCCCCAAATCCCAAACCCCAAACCCCCCCTGTGTCCCCAAATCCCAAACCACAAACCCCCGCAGTGTCCCCAAACCCCAAACCCCCCCTGTGTCCCCAAATCCCAAACCCCAAAGCCCCGCAGTGTCCCCAAATCCTCCTGTGTCCCCAACCCCCCCCGTGTCCCTAAAGCCCAAACCCCAAACCCCCGCAGTGTCCCCAAACCCCCCCTGTGTCCCCCAACCCCCCCGTCTCCCCAAATCCCAAACCCCAAACCCCCTCTGTGTCCCCAAATCCTCCAGTGTCCCCAACCCCCCCCGTGTCCCCAAATCCCAAATCTTCCCTGTGCCCCTAAACCCCCTCTGTGTCCCCAAATTCCCCCTGCATCCCCAAACCCCCAAATATCCCCAATTTCCCCAATGTCCCCAAATTCCCCCCAAATGTCCCCAAATTCCCCCTGCATCCCCAAACCCCCAATGTCCCCAAATCCTCCCAATGTCCCCAACCCCCCAATGTCCCCAAACCCCCCCAATGTCCCCAAATTCCCCCTGCATCCCCAAACCCCAATGTCCCCAAATCCCCCCAAATGTCCCCAAACCCCCCAATGTCCCCAAACCCCCCCAATGTCCCCAAATTCCCCCTGCATCCCCAAATCCCCCCAATGTCCCCAAATTCCCCCAGTGTCCCCAAAACCCCAAATGTCCCCAAATTCCCCAAATGTCCCCAAACCCCCAATGTCCCCAAATCCCCCAAATGTCCCCAAACCCCCCAAATGTCCCCAAACACCCCAATGTCCCCAAACCCCCCAAATGTCCCCAAACACCCCAATGTCCCCAAACCCCCCAAATGTCCCCAAACCCCCCAATGTCCCCAAATCCCCAAATGTCCCCAAATTCCCCAAATGTCCCCAAACCCCCCAATGTCCCCAAACCCCCCCAATGTCCCCAAATTCCCCCAATGTCCCCAAATCCTCCCAGTGTCCCCAAACCCCCAAATGTCCCCAAACCCCACAAATGTCCCCAAATTCCCCAATGTCCCCAAACCCCCCCAATGTCCCCAAATTCCCCCTGCATCACCAAACCCCCCCAATGTCCCCAAATCCTCCCAATGTCCCCAAATTCCCCTCAAATGTCCCCAAACCCCCCCAATGTCCCCAAATCCCCAAATGTCCCCAAATCCCCCCAATGTCCCCAAACCCCCAAATGTCCCCAAATCCCCCCAATGTCCCCAAATCCCCCCAATGTCCCCAAACCCCCAATGTCCCCAAACCCCCTTAATGTCCCCAAACCCCCCCAATGTCCCCAAATTCCCCCAATGTCCCCAAATCCCCCAATGTCCCCAACCCCCTTAATGTCCCCAATTTCCCCAGGTGTCCCCAGGTGTCCCCGTGTCCCGTTTGTCCCCAAGCGCAGCCGGGGGAAGGTTTCCATGGCAACGGGCGGGAAAAAAACCCACCAGAAACAGGAAAAAAAAACCAAAAAAAACAACAAAAAAACCCCAAAAAATCGCCCAGGGCGCTCGGCGGCGGCGCCATTTCCATTTGGAGGCGCAGAGAAACAGGAACTGCGGAAAATCCCAAAAACCGAGCGGGGGAGGGGAGCCCGTCCTCGCCACAGGACGGGGAAACTGAGGAAGGGGAGAAGGGGGAGGCCCGGGAGGAAGGACGCGCCCAAGGAGGGAGAAATCCCTTTTTTCCCCCCTTTTATTTCCCCTTTTTTCCCACTTTTTTCCCATTTTTCCCCTTTATTTCCCCCTTTTTTTTCCCTTTTTCCCCCTTTTTCCCCCCTTTTTTCCCATTTTTCCCCATTTCCCTCTTTTTCCCCTTTTCCCTCTTTTTCCCCTTTTCCCATTTTCCCCCTTTATTTCCCCCTTTTTTCCCCTTCCCCCCATTTTTCCCCTTTTTTCCCTTTATTTTCCTCTTTTTCCCCTTCCCCCCCTTTTTCCCCCTTCCCCCCCCATTTTTCCCCTTTCTTTTCCCCTTTTTTCCATTTCCCCCCTTTTTTCCCCTTTTCCCCCCATTTTTCCCATTTTTCCCCATTTCCCTATTTTTCCCCTTTTTCCCATTTTCCCCTTTATTTTCCTCTTTTTTTCCCTTTCCCCCCTCCTTTCCCCCCCCTTTTTCCCCCCATTTTTCCCCATTTCCCTCTTTTTCCCCTTTTCCCCTTTTTTCCCTTTATTTCCCCTTTATTTCCCCTTTTTTCCCCTTTTTCCCATTTTTCCCCTTTTCTTCCCCTTTTCCCCCTTTGTTCCCCTTTTCTGCTTTTCCCCCTTTTTTCCCCCCTTTTTCCCCCTTTTTCCCCTTTGTTCCCCTTTTCCAACCCTTTTTTCACCCTTCCCCCATTTTCCCTTTTTCCCTTTCCCCCTTTTCTCCCCATTTCCCCTTTTTTCCTCTCTTTTTCCCCTTTTTTTCCCTTTTCCGCCCCCTTTTTTTCCCCTCTTTTCCTTCCTTGCTTCCTTCCTTCCTTCCAGAACCCGTTTCCCCCCAAAATCCCAAATATCCCCCCAAAACCCCGATTTTTCCCCCAAAATCCCAATTTCCCCAAAAAAAATCCCAAATATTCACAAAAATCCCAATATTCCCCCCACAATCCCGATTCCCCCCACCAAAATCCCGATTTCCCCCCCAAAATCCCAATTTCCCCCCCAAAATCCCATTTTTCCCCCCAAAATCCCAATTTCCCCCCCAAAATCCCTATTTTCCCCCCCAAAATCACGATTTCCCCCCCAAAATCACAATATCCCCCCAAAATCCCAATTTCCACCAAAAAAATCCCAAATATCCCCCCAAAATCCCTTTTTTCCCTCCCAAACTCCAATTCCCCCCCCCAAAAATCCCGATTTTCCCCCAAAAATCCCTATTTCCCCCCCCAAATTCCCATTTTCCCCCTAAACCCCAATTTCCCTCCTAAACCCCAATTTTTCCCCCCTAAAATCCCAATTTTTTCCACCCAAAATCTCGATTTTTTCCCCCAAAATCCCATTTTTTTCCCCAAAATCCCGATTTTTCTGCCTCCTTTCCCTCTCCCTGTGCCGGAGGTGAAGCCTCTGCCCAGCCTGGCCCTGACCCCAAATCCATCATTTTTATTTCCTGCTCCGGAATTTTTATTTTATTTTATTTTTTATTTTTCCCTTTTTTCCTATTTTTTTTTGGTTTTTTTTTTTTTTTTTTTTTTTTTTTTGTTTTTTTTTGTTTTTTGGGTTTTTTTTTTCCGGTTCTACCTCAGAAAGAAAACAAGGGAAAAAATTTTAAAAATAAATAATAAAACTAAATGAATAAATAAAATAATAAATAAAATAAAATAAAATTTAAAAATAAATAATAAATTAATAATAATAATGATAATAATAGTAATAAACACCCAATAATAAACTAAAAAAACCCCGGTATAATAATATAAAATAAAGAACACCACAGAGAGGCCCCATAAACCACGGGACAAAATCCCCACCCCAAAATCCCTTTTTATCCCCCCGTAAAGCAGCGGGAATAATAATAATTATTATTAAATATTTATTTTTTATAAAAAAAATTCCCGCATGGAAAAAAAAATCCATAAAATTCCAAAGAAATGGGGAAAAAATCCGATTTTTTTTTTTCCTTTTTTTGGGGGGGAAATTCACCTTTTTGGGGGGGAAATTTGCCTTTTTTGGGGGAAATTGCCTTTTTGGGAGGAAATTCACTTTTTTGGGGGGGGAAATTCCTCTTTTTTGGGGGGGAAATTTATCTTTTTTTTTGAGAAATTCGCCTTTTTTTGGGGAAATTCGCCTTCTTTGGGGGGGAAATTCGCCTTTTTTGGAGAGAAATTCGCCTTTTTAGGGGCAAATTCGCCTTTTTGGGGGAAATTCACTTTTTTGGGGGGGAAATTCGCCTTTTTTGGGGGGGAAATTCACCTTTTTGGGGGGAAATTCACTTTTTTCGGGGGGGAAAATTCGCCTTTTTTGGGGGAAATTCACCTTTTTTTTTGAGAAATTCGCCTTTTTGGGGTTAAATTCGCCTTTTTTGGGGGGGAAATTCGCCTTTTTGGGGGGAAATTCGCCTTTTTTGGGTGAAGAAATTCACCTTTTTGGGGGGGAAATTCACTTTTTTGGGGGAAATTCACCTTTTTTTTTGAGAAATTCGCCTTTTTTGGGGTTAAATTCGCCTTTTTTGGGGGGGGGGGAAATTCGCCTTTTTTGGGGGAAATTCGCCTTTTTTGGGTGAAGAAATTCACCTTTTTGGGGGGGAAATTCACTTTTTTGTGTGAGGAAATTCACTTTTTTTGGGGAAATTCGCCTTTTTTGGGGGAAATTCGTCCTTTTTTTTTTGGAAATTCGCCTTTTTTGGGGGAAATTTGCCTTTTTTTGGGGAAATTCGCCTTTTTTGGGGGAAATTTGCCTTTTTTGGGGGGAAATTCGCTTTTTTGGGGGAAATTCGCCTTTTTTGGGGGAAATTCGCCTTTTTTTGGGGAAATTCGCCCTTTTGGGGTGGGGAACATTTCGGTGGCCACATCTCCGCTCTCGGTCGCCCCACGAGCCCTCCCCGACCCTCGGGCGCATTTTTGGGTGAAAATCTCTCATTTTCCGGCCTGAAACCCCAAATCCCCGAGGAACAAACACAAAAATTCCCTTTTCCCACCCCTGCTCTCGGGGTTTATGGGATTCGGGGGGATTTTATGGGATTTTGTGGGATTTTATAGGATTTTGTGGCATTTTTATGGGATTTTATGGGATTTTGTGGAATTTTGTAGGATTTTTATGGGATTTTACGGGATTTTTGGGGGATTTCTGTGGGATTTTGGGGTATTTTAATGGGATTTTTGTGGGATTTTAATGGGATTTTTATAGGATTTTAATAGGATTTTGTGGGATTTTATGGGATTTCATGGGATTTTGTTTGATTTTGATGGGATTTTGATGGGATTTTTGTGGGATTTTGTCGAATTTTATAGGTTTTTGAGGGGTTTTTGTGGGATTTTTATGGGATTTCGTGGGATTTTCGCCCCTTCCCTGTTTATAAACACCCCGGGCTATAAATAGGGCCGGCAGCCGCAGGTGGACCCGTCCCGAAAATCCCGGATTTGGGTCGGTTCGGTTCCTCCAGGAGCGGATTTGGGTCGGTTCGGTTCCTCCAGGAGCGGATTTGGGTCGGTTCGGTTCCTCCAGGAGCGGATTTGGGCCGGTTCGGTTCCTCCAGAACCGGATTTGGGTCGGTTCGGTTCCTCCAGGAGCGGATTTGGGTCGGTTCGGTTCCTCCAGGAGCGGATTTGGGTCGGTTCGGCTCCTCCAGAACCGGATTTGGGCCGGTTCGGTTCCTCCAGAACCGGATTTGGGTCGGTTCGGTTCATCCAGAACCGGATTTGGGTCGGTTCGGTTCCTCCAGAACCGGATTTGGGTCGGTTCGGCTCCTCCAGAACCGGATTTGGGCCGGTTCGGTTCCTCCAGGAGCGGATTTGGGCCGGTTCGGTTCCTCCAGAACCGGATTTGGGTCGGTTCGGTTCCTCCAGAACCGGATTTGGGCCGGTTCGGTTCCTCCAGAACCGGATTTGGGTCGGTTCGGTTCCTCCAGGAGCGGATTTGGGCCGGTTCGGTTCATCCAGGAGCGGATTTGGGTCGGTTCGGTTCCTCCAGAACCGGATTTGGGCCGGTTCGGTTCCTCCAGAACCGGATTTGGGTCGGTTCGGTTCCTCCAGGAGCGGATTTGGGTCGGTTCGGTTCCTCCAGAACCGGATTTGGGTCGGTTCGGTTCCTCCAGGAGCGGATTTGGGTCGGTTCGGCTCCTCCAGAACCGGATTTGGGCCGGTTCGGTTCCTCCAGGAGCGGATTTGGGCCGGTTCGGTTCCTCCAGGAGCGGATTTGGGCCGGTTCGGTTCCTCCAGGAGCGGATTTGGGTCGGTTCGGTTCCTCCAGAACCGGATTTGGGCCGGTTCGGTTCCTCCAGGAGCGGATTTGGGTCGGTTCGGTTCCTCCAGAACCGGATTTGGGCCGGTTCGGTTCCTCCAGGAGCGGATTTCGGTCGGTTCGGTTCCTCCAGAACCGGATTTGGGCCGGTTCGGTTCCTCCAGGAGTGGATTTGGGCCGGTTCGGTTCCTCCAGAACCGGATTTGGGCCGGTTCGGTTCCTCCAGGAGCGGATTTGGGTCGGTTCGGTTCCTCCAGAACCGGATTTGGGCCGGTTCGGTTCCTCCAGGAGTGGATTTGGGCCGGTTCGGCCCCTCCGGGCAGCGCTGCCCGGTTCCGGTACCGGCCCGGGATTTCTCCGCCCGCCCGGTGCCGCTTGGCCCGGCACGGTTCGGGAGGGCTCGGGAAGGTTCGGCACGGTTCCGAAGGGTTCGGGGTAGCTCGGGAGGGCTTGGCCCGGTTCGGGAAGGTTCGGCCCGGTTCGGAAAGGCTTGGCACCGTTCGGCACGGTTCGGCACGGTTCGGGAGGGCTCGGGAAAGTTCGGCACGGTTCCGAAGGGTTCGGGGTAGTTCGGGAGGGCTCGGCCCGGTTCGGGAGGGTTCGGCCAGGTTCGGGAGGGCTCGGCACGGTTCGGGAGGGCTCGGCACGGTTCGGCCCGTTTCGGGAGGGCTCGGCCCGGTTCGGGAGGGCTCGGCCCGGTTCGGGAGCGGCCCAAGCCCGGTGCCGCGGCCGCTGCAATGCGCGGAGCGGCCGCTAGGGGGGGAGATGGCAGCGCCCAGCGGGGCCGCGGCTGCGGCGGGAGCGGCCCCAAATCCCCCCGAAATCCCCCCAAAATCCCCCGAAATCCTCCCAAAATCCCCCGAAATCCCCACAAATCCCCCCAAAATCCCCCCAAAATCCCCCGAAATTCTCCCAAAATCCCCCGAAATCCCCCGAAATCCCCCCAAAATCCCCCGAAATCCTCCCAAAATACCCCGAAATCCCTCGAAATCCCTCGAAATCCCCCCAAAATCCCCCCGAAATCCCTCGAAGTCCCCCCAAAATCCCCCCAAAATCCCCGAAATCCCCCGAAATCCCCCCGAAATCCTCCCAAAATACCCCGAAATCCCCCCAAAATCCCCCGAAATCCCCCAAAATCCCCGAAATCCCCCCGAAATCCTCCCAAAATACCCCGAAATCCCCCCAAAATCCCCCGAAATCCCCCCAAAATAGCCCGAAATACCCTGAAATCCCCCCAAAATACACCCCAAATCCCCCGAAATCCTCCCAAAATACCCCCAAATACCCCGAAATCCCCCAAATACCCCAAAATACCCCCCAAATCCCCCCGAAATCCCCCCAAAATCCCCCGAAATCCCTTCAAAATCCCCTTAAAATTCCCCCAAATCCCCCCAGATCCCCCAAAACGGGGCACTCCCAGCCGCAGCAGGGCCCCGGAGGGACCCCGGGAGGGATTTGGGGTTTGAGGGAGATTTGGGATTTGAGGGAGGATTTGGGGTTTCAGGGAGGATTTGGGGTTTGAGGAGGGATTTGGGGTTTGAGGAGGATTTGGGGTTTCAGGGAGATTTGGGATTTGAGGGAGGATTTGGGGTTTCAGGGAGGATTTGGGGTTTGAGGGGGATTTGGGATTTGAGGGAGGATTTGGGGTTTCAGGGAGGATTTGGTGTTTGAGGAGGGATTTGGGGTTTGAGGGATGATTTGGGATTTGAGGAGGATTTGGTGTTGAGGGAGGATTTGGGGGTTGAGGAGGGATTTGGGGGCCGGGAGCGGGCACTGCACGGGGGTTCGGGGCTGAAACTAAAGGGGAAACTAAATGGGGAAAACCGAGCCCTGAAAGGATAAAACCGAACCTTAAAGGATAAAACCGAACCTTAAAGGATAAAACCGAGCCCTAAAAGGATAAAATTGAACCCTAAAAGGATAAAACTGAACCTAAAAGGATAAAACTGAACCCTAAAAGGATAAAACTGAACCTAAAAGGATAAAACCGAGCCCTGAAAGGATCAGTGATAACGACGCTGATAAGGCTCAGTGATAAGGATCAGTGACAAGGTTCAGTGATAAGGATCAACAACAAGGCTCGGTGACAAGGATCCGTGACAAGGATCCTGACAAGGATCACTGATAAAGATCCTGATAAGGCTCAGTGACAAGGATCCTGATAAGGATCAGTGATAAGGCTCGGTGACAAGAATCAGTGACAAGGATCCTGATAAGGCTCGGTGACAAGGATCCTGACAAGGATCACTGATAAGGATCAGTGATAAGGCTCGGTGATAAGGATCCTGATAAAGATCAGTGACAAGGATCCGTGATAAGGCTCAGTGACAAGGATCCTGATAAGGCTCAGTGACAAGGATCAGTGATAAGGCTCAGTGACAAGGATCCTGATAAGGCTCGGTGACAAGGATCAGTGATAAGGCTCGGTGACAACAATCAGTGACAAGGATCGTGACAAGGATCACTGATAAGGATCCTGATAAGGCTCGGTGATAAGGATAACTGATAAGGATCCTGATAAGGCTCGGTGATAAGGATAACTGATAAGGACCCTGATAAGGCTCGGTGATAAGGATCACTGATAAGGACCCTGATAAGGCTCGGTGATAAGGATAACTGATAAGGACCCTGATAAGGCTCGGTGATAAGGGCCGGCCCGAGCTCATCAATGCGCAGGAGCACTGAATAAATCCCGGCTCTTTCCCCAGAGCCACAATTCCTTTTTCACAGCTCTGCCCGTGGCCCTGCCCGGCAGAACCCCAAAAAAAAACCCAAAAAAGGGGAAACCCCAAATCCCGGGAGCGGGGGATTAACGCCGCCGGCCCGGCCCGTCCGGGCGGCCTCGCGCCGGCCAATTAGCGCGGATCATTCCACCTTTGGGCTTTGCTTTCATCGCCTTTCGCAAGGTTTAATTGGCAGCGCGTGAGCGTTAATTGGCGGCGCTGGCAGCCCCGTCACGGGGTGACGCAAACGCGCGGCTTTGGGGTTAATCCCGCGGGAATCGGGCCAAGGGAGCTCCCCGGGGAGGGAGGAACCCAAAAACCCAAAAACCCAAAAACCCCAAAACCCCAAATCCCAAAAATCCCAAAAATCCAAAATCCCCAAAACCTAAAATCCCCAAAACCCAAAAACCCAAAAAACCCCAAATCCCCAAATCCCAAAAATCCCAAATCCCCAAAAGCCAAAATCCCCAAATCCCAAAACCCAAAAACCCCAAATCCCAAAAACCCAAAATCCCAAAAATCCAAAATCCCCAAAACCTAAAACCCCCCCAAACCCAAAAACCCCAAACCCCAAAAACCCAAAAACCCGAAAACCCCAAAACCCCAAATCCCAAAAACCCCAAATCCCCAAAACCCAAAAACCCCAAATCCCATAAATCCCAAAATCCCAAAAATCCAAAATCCCAAAATTCCAAAAATCCAAAATCCCAAAAACCCAAAAGTCCAAAATCCCAAAAACCCAAAATCCCCAAAACCTAAAAACCCCAAATCCCAAAAATCCCAAATCCCAAAACCCCCAAAACCCCAAATCCCAAAAACCCAAAAACCTCAAATCCCCAAAATCCCCAAATCCCCAAATCCCAAAAACCCCAAATCCCAAAAATCCAAAATCCCAAAAATCCAAAATCCCAAAATCCCAAAAATCCAAAATCCCAAAAATCCAAAATACCCAAATCCCAAAAACCCAAAATCCCAAAAACCCAAAATCCCCCAAAACCCCAAATCTCAAAACCCAAAACCCCCAAATCCCAAAAATCCAAAACCCCCAAAACCCAAAAGTCCCCAAATCCCCCAAAAACCCCAAATCCCAAAAAAACCCAAAACCCAAAAACCCCAAATCCCCAAAAACCAAAAACCCCAAAACCCCAAAAACCAAAAACCCAAAAACCCAAAAATCCCAAATCCCAAAAACCCCAAATCCCCCAAAACCTCAAGAACCCAAAAATTCCCAAAACCCAAAAACCCCAAATCCCAAATCCCAAAAACCCCAAATCCCAAAAACCCCAAATCCCCAAAAACCCCAAAACCCAAAAACCCTAAAACCCAAAAACCCCAAATCCCAAAATTCCAAAATCCCAAAACCCCAAAAACCCCAAAAACCCAAAAATCCCAAATCCCCAAATCCCCAAAACCCCAAATCCCGGCCCCTCTGCTCTCCGGGGTCCTTCTGTCCTTTTCCTCCTCCTTTTTCTCTCTGAATCCAGGAAATTTTGGAGGTTTGGGCCTCGTCCCTTGGCCCAGGAATCCTCCTTGGAAGCTTTTGGGTGAAACCACAAAAAAAAAAAAAAAAAATAAAATAAAATAAAGAAAAAGGTGCAAAAACCCCAATTTTCCACCCTTTTGTTTCCCCCTTTCCCCCCACACGTTTTAAAATAAACGACATCAGAGACGCGCCTTAAAAAATAAATTAAAAAAAAAATTCCAAACCCTTCCTCCCCTCCCGCTGCTCTTCCAGAATCTCTAAAAAAAAAAAATCAAAATAAAGCAAAACCAATAAAATCGGGCCTCGGTTTGCAAAGCGGGCGGGGCACAAAAATGGGGCAAAACCTCGCGGGTTCGGCTCGGGGGAGGAGGAGGAGGCGGCGCTGGGACGCGGCTCCCGGCGGGCAGCGCTCGGGAATTGCGGAAAAAAAGGG